>NW_024346667.1:20083720-20084259 GCF_902729225.1 Pteropus medius
ACACAGACCTCCAGGATGGGAGAGGGGCGGGAACTCAGACGGAGGAGGGCGTGGGCCGCGCCGGGACCCACATGAGAGGAGGGGTGCAGCTCCTCGCTTCTCAGCAAAGCGCATTTCTCGTGTTGGACCTTAGAGCCGCTCCGGCCCGCCCCTCTCGCCCCTAATTTCAGTGATCATGAAGAACCTGGACCACCCGCATATTGTGAAGCTGATAGGCATCATCGAAGAGGAGCCCACCTGGATCATCATGGAATTGTATTCCTATGGGGAGGTGAGCTGGACCTGGCAGAAGAGGAACCCTGGGATGACAGTTGGGACACAGCTGAGCAAGGCTTTCGGGTGGGATGCTTTTAGAGAGAGGGGCCCTTAACTCCCAGCTTTCTGCCTTCTGTATTCAGCGGAAACAACCCAGAGACAGTTGAGGAAATTGCTGGACCACCTTGTTTTGCTAGCCCTGGTTTACCCTCCCCCACACATCACCCCCGCCCTGTGGATGGCTCCCCGGCTCATGCCGAGGCCCTGCCAGGTCTGATGGCAGC